>NW_028241511.1:0-46686 GCF_964263255.1 Lissotriton vulgaris | reverse complement strand
TCACCTTATCAGCCCCTGTACAGAGCACTATAGGTGCCCAGGGCATAGGTGCATCCAAGGCCTACCAGGGGCTGCAGCATATCTTTTGCCACCCCTGGCTGGCTATCCAAAATTGACACAACTGGCTGATCACTCAGCTGGCGCAAGTTGGTGTAATCACCCCTTACTTAGATATAGTATACCTATATCTAAACCTATATCTGGACACATATATGCGAGATGATGCTCTAGCATGAGCTGAGCCTGTCTGCAGCTGTCGGGAACAACTCCCTAAGCTGTTCCGGGATAAAGCCATACCATATACTATTAAGTGCATTATAATCCATCGCGGTTATATGTTAACTTCCATTTGGCTTTATCAAACCATGCGTGTAAGGTGTCATACGATTTGGAATACTATCCCCTCGACAGTCCTGTCAACGGGGATAGCATTCCACCCCTCTAGAGGGAGAAGATATGTTACTTTGCTAAAACGCGGTTGATTTTAAAAGAGCCTCAGCATCACAAAATGGATGCTTCTGCCACAGACACGAGTCTGACCTCCTGCTGCTGACCAAAACTCAGCCGAGGAGGCCTGGACAAAGGCTTTCCTGTTGCGGCGAGGTGTCACACCACCCCAGACAGGAGATAGTGGATTGTAGCAGGGAGGTTTGAAAGAAACAAGACAGTGCCTGGGGAGCAAAAGGCTTCCCCTTGCATAATCCGGTCAAACCGGTTCTGGGGCACACCAGTCCCAGTCCCAGCGGGACCCTGGACAAAGGGAAAGGGGTGTAACCACCCCCTTCATGGTTCCTATCCATAGGAGGGGACCTAGCAGGTAATCCACCCCCTTAGATTGGTATAAGAATGGGAGCAGTGCCAACACACTCAGATTATCCTGACTGAAACTTATGAAATGAAACTCTGGACCCTTCGACATCATACTCGACGTAGAAGACTGAAGAATCTCCCTTGTGGTCAAGGAGTCAAGGAGTGACCACCCTGTGCAAACAGGCACCGTCCAGCACCTCCACGTTTGCTTTGTTGCAGTTCCCGCCGGAACTCGAGCGACAGAGTTCGACAAGACCAAGCGTGCCTGCCTTCTAACAGCCCAATCCACAGTCCCTGCAGAGCTGAAACCCGGGGAGGCATGGGGCCCACCATCTTGGAAAGACCCTGCAGCCCATGAGTGACCCTCGAAGCTGTACATTGGGGTTTGAGAAGCCCCAGCCCTGAGCCTCTCTTGCACCGAAGCTCACCCCTCTACACTCACCGAGTGCTGCATGGGGCCCTTCTGCATCTTTTGGCTCAACTCGTTGGCCCGGTCACTTGCCCGTTGGCTTGTGGCCCCTATGCCAACCAACCTTGAAATCTAACTTGTGAATCTGGTTGCTCCAGACTTGCACTCACTCCTCTGAAAAGGAGCACCCGCTCTGACCCTCCTGGTCCGAGTAGTAAGCCATCTTCGAGTCCTGTGTGGGTTGCGCTTGCCAAGGGTTGTTTGCTCCAATCCGGAAGCCGACACCGCCAACAGCGAGAGCCTTCGTGGGACAGCTCGTGATCCACTTCTGGAAATCCTTGGTGCCCCAGAGTCCACGTGGTAGCGGAGAGAAGCTTCCCGACAGTGACCTGAAAGCGCCCAACATTGACTGGTCCCGTCCTGGTTCCACCCTGGTCACTCCTGAGTGACCCAGACTCTGTCCCCTCTGCTTTCAGATCATCTTTAACTTTGATCCACCCTTGGATCACACCGGACACTTCTCGACTCGATGCCTGCAGCATCTTCAGCTCCAAGCACCATCAACCAGCGTGACAAAACCCGACACTACTTCGCACCTGTGCACCCGCTTCCTGTGGGTGAGGTAACTCAGCAACGCCGGTGTTCCTACACTGGTACACACCTCTAGTGTATGTGTCTAGAGTTTCATCTTGCTAGGTTAAGCGGAAGTCTCCTTTAACTATAACTTTATAACTTTTACGCACCATTGACATTGCATTGGTGCATGTGTGTGTTTTAAGCGCTGCACCCGAATCCCGCGGGCTTTTCCCGACTTCAGCATTGCTAGTCCCGACTGCTCCCAGCGATTCCCTAGGCCCTAGGCCTAACCACTATTCGATTGGTAACTCTTATACCACTTTTTTAATATATGGTTTGTGTGGCCCCCCCGGCCTCATCCATAATTGTGCAACTTTCATATGTTTAACTGTGCTTTTGTTTAAACGCTTGTGCCTCTGCACTCATAAAGAGTACAGAGGATTATTATAGTAATAAATACATATATTTTTATAATATATAACTTGTGTGGTGTCCTTTCATTTGATATTACAGGATTGTGATTGGTAAAACAGCTCGCTTAACACGACCTCTTGAGTTAAGCCTTTAAGGCTGCTTAGTCCATGCTACCATTAGGATAGCTTGTCTATAAGGTTGACTTACAACCAGACACCATAAGGGATTGTTTGTACTGATACAAGGTGGTTCCAGAATTGGAAACATCATATATCAGGCCAACTTCTCACATTGGTGTGCAGCGGTGCGGATTTGAGCTTGCTGTTCTTTTACCATTGCAATCTTTTATCAAATTGAAAGATCACATCAAGTAACTTAGGTACATATAAACAAAGCTTAGCATATTTAAGTTCTACTGAACTTAGTAGTTGTAGATTAAAGTGTTGAAGCTCAGTATTTAACTGCAAGAATAAAAAGATCAATGACAACAGTAAAATAAACAATTCGCTCTCAGCATGTTTGAGTATGCAAGAGAAAGTAATCACAATGCAATATACATGCACACGGAGACCTCAGCAAAGCTCACTGAGTGCCCAATTGGTATGACAGTGCAGAGACATTTTATAGGTATAAGTCCTCAAGGGATGGGCATCATAGCATACGTAATCTGGATCAGGCTATGACCTGCTAGACCAATCAGTGAAGTGCACATATGGTGCGATACCCTTTTAAGGCTCGAAGTGTGCCTACACCCTAATATTGTTACCCACGTGTCATCTACAAGAGCAGATTTGGGTTTTTCCCTAAAGGTGAAATCTGTGTTTCTAGTGTACGTGGATTTTGGCACGTACTTGACCGGCTAGGGCAGGTCATGTCGACATCTTTTACTGGAGATATGAGGTTTAGCAATAGCAAGCTAAAAGCTGAAAGCTGGCATGTTATTTCTCGGAAGCCTTGCGTTTGCTCTGTACGTTGCAGCTGACTGGGACTGGCTTGACACACAGAATGGAGCGTGCGACCATTCTGTGGATTTCTGCTGGTGTCTTTCTTTAGTAGTTCAAAGAAGACTATAGGCCTGAAAACATATGTATTTGGTATCATATAAATGTCTGCTTCGTCATCCCCAAATCTGATACTAAATCATATGTTAATCGGAAGTCATTCATCTGTATCATCTCCTGTTCCTCATCCTCATCCTCATCCTTATGAGTGTGGTGTGGTGAACCACCTTTCCTGAATATGCAGTTGGCACAGGACCTGAAAATTGCTGCACAACAAGATGGGCATATTCTTATCAGGAGGCACAGTGTCAAAAGAGCTGCTACCACTATTATAACTGCCTCAAGTATCCATGATCCCCAGCCTGTTAACCATTTCATCACCTCTTCCCATAGACTACCTGTGTGTATCCCGTGGGCCTCATCGCTTATATCCTTAATTTTTTTGATGGCTTTTATTATATTCCCACTGTTATCTGGAATAAATACACAGTATTGGCTCTGAGCCAGGGAAGATGCTGGGGAAGATGCCTCATGGAGGACGGAACAGACTCATCCCTCCTTGGCCAGAATCATATCGAGAGCAATCCGGTTTTGAATTACGACAGCCCTCATCAAGGTGAGCTCTTCTGTTATATTTCCTAAGGCATCAGTAGTAGAGTCCGCTAGATCTTCAATCATCCTGGACAACTGGTGTATCCGTTCTGAAGTATAGATATTGCCTAGTATTGGAACCATTGCCCCAACACCTGTTAACATGTGGTCTACCCAAGCGGCCGTTCTCTTGGCCCTCACCAGTGTCATCTTTGTTTTTTCTGCTGGCACTAATTTTGTGAAGTGGGTCAATTTTGGGATGATGGATGCTAAGTAGCAACTTCCATACCATCCTGGGGGCAGGTAGAAGTATGCCCATGGACCACAAACAAAGAAAAGGCCTTTGTAACCTACCAGACCTGGTGACGGCTCGTCACGACTCCTAACTCGAGTTAGTCTGGTTGTGTGGTTACAGCTGCTCATTCCCATGTAAATCTGGGGAACTGCCTTTATGGGTGGTATGCCTTTTATCTTGTTTATCCTGTCCTCGCAATCAAATAGGCCCTGCTCTCCTTGAGCGACCTCCTTGAAGGTACATCCAAATGAGATGCACTCCTTCCAGTTGTCTTTGGACAGCAGTTCTGAAAGAGTGCATGTTCTGGTAGCTCCCTTTGGAAGAACCGGCACTCTTTTGGGTGTTACTACTTCTTCCTTGAGGATGCAGGAGGGGGCTGGAACTTCCCCTACCCTGAACCTTGGTATTTTCAAGTTTCCTGCTTCTATGTCATCCCAACCTGCCCTGCCCCTCCATTCCTTATTTCTAGAAGCCTTGTCAAATCCTTTCAGCATCTCTAAGTCTCCCTTAGTTGGCTGCATATTCATACAAGGGATCCTCTTAGGTCTGGGGGGGGGGGTCTGTTGTCCTTCTGCTATAGCTATAGCCATTGCTACCGCTGGGATCAACAGTCAGTATTTCAGATGAGGGTGTACCTATCGATACTGACACAGACATGCCGTGTTGACTTTGTAACATGTCTCGCAAAAGGACACAGCCTACATATTTGGATAATGGCAGGACGTTGTACTTTAAACTATGTGTGGTGTCTGTTGGCAGGTGTGTGCAGACATAGCAGTCAGATATATTCAAAATTGTCACATACAGTTTCAACATTTCCACATATTGGTTCCCTTCGTATGTATCCCACAATCCTTCTTGGTCTCCTTTATTCACATCCAACCCCACACCAGTAATGTTCATTGTTATATTTTGTTCATAGTCTCTTGGTGTTTTTGTTGGCTCAGTTCCATCACTATCATCCCCCACCCTTCCATTGAGGTGTGGTATTTCAAGCTCAGCAGAATATGCTATTGTAATTGCTGTTACTATAACCGCAGGAACTGGTAACAATATTGCAAGAATCACTGCTCTCCAATTACATGTGTGTCTCTCAGTGGACTGCATGACTGTACAAATCTTTCTCTTCCCTATGCTATGCAATCTTCTTGTGAATAGGCCCTAAATTTATTCTCGGTCCACTCGGGCTTGTGAATAGGCCCTAAATGTATTCTTGGTCCACTTGGCGCTATGCTAGCTGACCCTTAGAGTCAAGCATTTAACCACTGCTCTTCTCTCAATTTTCAATGTCTCGAACAGGTCTAGGACCAGTGACTTCTGTTGCAAAAACGGCACAATGGATGGTGTTCAAGGTTTTGAATAATGCTAGAACCAGTACTCTGTATCGCAAAAATAGAACTATTGAGAATGTCAAAACGTAGGTCTGTTAACTCTTGCTCAGGAATTTGCTCTTGGCCCGCCGGAAAGGAAATGTCATTGAAAATCAAACGTATTAGCTCACTGAGCAATAGCGGCCTCGGTACCAGCAGGGTCAGAGTTGCAGTTATGTCTTTTCCCAGGCATAAAATGGTTAATTGTATCCTGGACCGTTGTCCGCAGGCTTGTATTGACACAGATCAAACTCTATTTGTCAGGAGCATTACATTTAGCCAGCAGTCCGTTGATCATTAACTTCCTTGGTCATGTTTCTGTTTGCTGTGGGAGCGAAGGTGGTATCCTTTGCTGGGCTCCGCGGCAGATATCTGAATCGGTGGCGTCTTTTCTCCGTTCGTTACTTTTTTCGTGTGAGACGCGTGAATCCACGAAGCTACGCCTTCACACTTCACAGCTGTGGCCGTCGTGAGGATGACCTGTCTTGGCCCCTTCCATCTCGGCTGCAAGCAATTCCTCCGTGTGTGGGTTTTGACCCAAATCCAGTCACCAGATTTTAGGCCGTGGGCTGGTGGCGTCGTGGCCTCTGGAAGGGACGTCAGCACCTGGCAGTGAAGGTAACGTAAGACATGGGTTAACTCTTTACAGTAATACAACAATAAGTCGTCCATTACTGACATAGGGGCTGTTGACATATGGCCTGGTATTTGCATTGGTCGGCCAAATACTATTTCGTGGGGACTTAACTTTGTTACTCTGTCTGGGGTACATCTCATTGCTAGAAGCGCTAGAGGCAGCGCATCTACCCATGAGAGGTCAGTTGACGCACAGATCTTTGCGATTTTATTTTTCAGAATTCCATTTCTCCGTTCGACAGCCCCTGCTGCCGGTGGGTGATAGGCGCAATGTAGCCTTTGTTTTATGGCCAATCCCTTGCACAGTCCCTTTATGACATTGGAAATGAATGCAGGCCCATTGTCGGATGCCAGGAGGGAAGGTACCCCAAATCTTGGCAATAGCTCTTTAAGTAGACACTTGGCCACGCTCTGTGCATCACAATGTTTGGTGGGGTAGGTCTCTATCCATTTGCTAAACATACAAACGATGACCAAAACAAATCTATATGACTGGCTGGGGGGTATGTCTATAAAATCAAACTGAAGGCTTTCAAATGGTCCATGGGGGGTGGGAAGTGGCCAGGCGCAGTTGGGATACCTTTTCCAGTGTTGTACTGCGCACAGACAGCACACTGCTTGCACAGCCTTTCTGCTGTCTGGCGGAATTTCACGTTGTACCAACACTGGGAGAATAACCTGACCATACCATCACGCCCCACGTGTGAGGGTCCATGGAACAACCTACTCATTGAAGGGAGCATGGTTGAAGGCAAGCATATCCTGCCATTAGGTCCTACCCATAGCCCCTCTTCAGTTTGTTTGCATCCCTGTTGCTTCCACTCCTCTCTTTCATTGTCAGCGGCCTCCCTCTGAATACATATTGGATCAAAATGCAGTGAACCCTTACCCTCTTCTGTGTCTGTCTTGTTGCCTACTAGTTGTACCATAGCTCGCTCGCAGCCTGTAAGCGCTATTCTCTTTGCTTCTTGGTCAATGAAAGCATTGCGTCTGGAGATGGGGTCTTTTGATGAAGTGTGGGCAGCACATTTTATTATGGCCACCTTGAGATTTAATAGCAGTGCTTGGAGAAGGTCACAAATCATTTGTGCATGCTGTATTTGCTGGCCTGCTGATGTAAGGAACCCCCTCATTGACCATAACTGGCCAAAATCGTGGACCACCCCAAAGGCGTACTGACTGTCCGTGTATATATTTACTTTTTTCCCTTCAGCCCATGCACATGCTCTGGTAAGTGCCACAAGTTCGGCTGCTTGTGCACTTTTTGCTGCTGTCAGTCTCCCTCCTTCCAACAATTTAGTTGCTGTGCCCACCGCATAGGATGCTTGTAATACTCCTGTGTCATCCCTTAAACATGACCCATCTACAAATAGATCTCCTTGAGCATCTGGGAGCGGTGTGTCTTTAAGGTCTGGTCGTATCTTAGTATGCCTGTCTATGGCCAATGCACAATCATGAAAGGAATCATCTGAATCAAAATCCTCCAGCTCATGCTCCGTGGGTAGCAAGCATGCAGGGTTCAAAGTGGTACACCTCTTGATGATAATGTGTGGTGTCAGGAGTACCAACTCATACCTGGTGAGGCGTGCATTGGTGAGGTGCTGTGTCTTAGTGGATGTCAGAAGTGTGTCCACGGCGTGGGGCACATGTAGCACTAGTGTGTGTCCTAACACTAAGTTGTCTAACTGTTCCACGGCGAGTGCTGCAGCAGCTACTGCTTTCAGACACGGTGGGAGCCCTGCAGCCACTGGGTCTAGCGTGGCAGAATAGTATGCCACGGGGCGGTAGAAAGCTCCATGTTTCTGAGCCAAGACCCCCATTGAGCACCCCCCTTCTCGTGGCAGAACAAATGAAAGTCTTTTCCATAGTCTGGTATGCCTAATGCTGGTGCTTCTTCCAGTCCCCTTTTTAGCGCATTGAAGGCTGCCTCGCATTCTTGTGACCAGGGTACAGTGTCAGGTATGCCTTTGTGTGTCAGTGCCTGCAGGGGTTTTGCAATGAGAGAGAAGTTTGGTATCCAATGGCGACAATATCCTGCAACTCCTAAGAAAGCTCTAAATTCCTTCTGAGTGCGGGGTCTGGGAAAATGTGTTATTGTCGAGATTCTGTCTGGCAACAGTTTTCTTGTTCCTTCTGTTAACTCATGGCCTAAGTATTTCACAGAGGTGAGGCAAAACTGTAACTTCTTCGGGGAGACTTTGTATCCCTTTAATGCTAAGTGGCATAGGACAGCGATGGTGTCCTTTACACAAGCCTCCTTTGAAGGTGAGGCCAATAGCAAATCGTCAATATACTGGATAAGTGTGGACCCCTCCTTTAGTACCAGGGAGTCTAAATCTGTTTTTAAGGCATGTGTGAAAATGGATGGTGACTCTGTATAGCCCTGTACCAGCCTTGTCCAACTAAATCTTTTTTGTCTAAAACTGAAGGAGAAGAAATGTTGGCTGTCAGGGTGCAAGGGGATGGTGAAGAACGCGGAGCTTAGATCCATAACAGTGAAAGTCGTAGCCCACACAGGTATATTAGATAATATTGTCGCTGGGTTTGGGACCACTGGGAAAGATGGCAAGACTATTTTGTTCAATTCTCTGAGGTCCTGAGTGAATCGATAGTCAGGGGCCCCGTTCGGGCCCTTGTATCCCTTTTTCACAGGAAGTATAGGGGTGTTACATTGACTGTATTGAATCTCTCATAAAATTCCTTGCTTCAGGAGGTCTTTTATCACTGGTGCGATGCCCTCCTCCCCCTCCTTTGAGATCTTGCATTGTGGCACTCTTGGGAGAACTGCCCCTGGCTTCAGTTTTATCTGTACCGGTGGGTAGTTCAATACCCGCTCTACATCATTGGCACTTGTTGCCCAGACCTCCGGCGGCACACAATTGCGTAATTCTAGTGGTATTTGGAGGTCGGTGCTGGAAGGAGTGCATTTCATAAAGGCTTGTATTGAGGTGCCGGGTTTTCAGAGGTGCCGGGTTTTTAGGAACCCGGTGGTGTCAGGGGATCACACCCGAAGACCTCTGAGTTCTCCCTGTTCCGGACCACAGAAACCAAGAGTCTTCTAGGTGAAGTCAGAGATCGAGTTTTATTGGTTGCAACCAAGTAACATGCGTCCTAGACTCATAACAGCACGGGTCATAAGTTCTCAGGAGACTGTTCGTTTTTACAGAACCAGCCTTCTCCTTTTATACAAAAATATAGGCTCGGAGCAAGAATTCTTTAGTTTACAATACGGTCATAGACATATTTTCACAATAAAGGAAACAGTGAAGTCATGATGTCAAACCCATACTTTAGATGTCCAGTTTGTGATAGATTTCCCTGCCCGACCCAGAGCTACCATCAGATATCGATGAAACCCCAATAAACTCGGGCACCTCCTCATCGTAAAACTGGCCTTAAACAAGAAACATGGACAGGTGTATGTGTGTATAAAACATGGCTTGTGTGTAGTGAATGGTTTATGGCATGTTATGCACTGATGCTATCTTATTCGGCCACTGGGCGAGGAGCTGCCCGATCAGGTTTGGCTGGAGGCAGTGGAGTCAGCTTTGGCCAGGTCACGGAGAAGTCAGCTAAGGTGGACGTGTCCTTTTAGATCAAGCTCGGCCTTAATCAATTGACTTATATGAGGGCAAGCCATGAGATGGATGCCGCTCACAAAATGGAGTCCGAGGGTTCGGGACGGAAACCACGATTTAAGGGTGTTGGCATCACTCAATCACGACGTAAATGCACAGGGATAACGTCCTCATCATTACCGGTCCGTAGACACCAAATTCGTCATGGTACGGCGACATTTTGGGACACGTGTGTCGGACCTCGATACCAGATTACAGCAGGGTCCAGAATTTCGGAACCACAGACCCTCCTTTTGCCCTCGTATAAGGGAATAACTCATGCTAATCTGAGTCCAAATCTGTATTCACGAATTCACGGAGATGCTGCTGTAGCATCATTCTGTTGCTCAATACGTCCCTTGACACAGGCTTCCTTACACATAGGGTAGCACAGAGGCCACATATTGCAGGAGCGCACTGCACAAACAGGCAGAATAAAAACAGAACGGCTAAGATCATCCCACCGAAGATCAGTATTTTCCATCCCCAGGCAGAGATCAGTTCCCAGAACCACCCTAGTAAGGACCAATCCCCTTTCTCCACGTGAAGGGATTCGGAGATTTTGTGTAGTTGGGAGATTGATTTAGATGGCCTGGTACACTGTCGGTGCGTTATCAGGGATGAAAACGCAGCAACTGGATTGAATCAGTCTACATACACCACCACGGTCTGCAAGTATGACATCCAGGGCAACCCTATTTTGAAGCGTCATAAGTCGATCTGATTGAAGCTCGGCAGTCAGGTTACTAAGGGCACCGGCCGTCTCAGTCACGGCGGATTCAACTACCCTCGTCAACTGGCGAATGTTCCTACTGTTCACCATAGGCCCCCAAAACGGCAGAAAACCCTTTGCGAAGTCCCCAAATTCTTGACCCGCTGTGTCGTCTTGACTTACGACACCCCTAACTGTCCTTGTCCGATGGTAATCTGCCCCGGCCGTGTAGGTGGGTGGCAGCAGAAACGAGATGAAGCATGTGCCCGAGAAGTCAGGGGGCAACCATGTGTATGCCTTGTCTTGGCAGACAAAGTATGTACCCTTAGCCGCAGAGAAAGGAGGGGAAGTTCGGGATGCGAACACATACGTTTCCGTGCATATGCTCTTCCCCAACTGTGCTTTGGGATCCCTGCCAATACCTTGCAGACATAGGTGACCTCGGTGGGGTACTATCCAAACCGGGGAGGATTTCTTTGCTTTCTGACTTTTACTCAAGGAAATCCCATATTTAGTTACGTTCCAACGACTGTATGGAGTGAGTTCATCTTTAGGAATCGTTTGATACGTGTCAATATCCCTGCTCAAATTTCTTATTCCTGCCACTAGCGCCTTGTTGTTGGAATCGCTCTCTGTGGAGCGGGCGGGTATGGTTCTAGGGCAAACAGGAACATGGTCTGGAAAGCCCACAGAGAACCATAATAACTAAATGGCAGAACGAAGTATGGAATACCTTTATCTGTGGTGTGTGGCATGAGTCCACATACCCAGCAGTTCGTAGTGTTCATGACGGACTGGTGCTGGTGTAGGAGTTGGATGAATGAGTTGTTTACAAACTCTAACCTTCTGGCAGACTCGTGTTCGGGTAGGGGGTGAAAAGAATGTGGAGAGACAGTGGGAGGAGGTGTGGGCTGAGTGTAGTTTACAAAGGTAACTTGGAACGTGGATAGAGTATAGGCAATCAAGAACATCGTTATGTTACACAACATTAAAACACATAGTATCAGAAATCTCTTTTTGGTTATCACCGTGCATATTTGCTCTCTAAAGTTCGCGGGTCTAGCAGGTCTCTCTACCCTCGGAAACTCCATCCTCTGGTTGTTGCCTGCGGTGGGAGGTTGCTTCTGCCAGGGAGTGCGCTCTGTTCAGCCCAGGGTAATTCCCTTGGACCGACCAGAACCGTTGACCTAAACGTCCCCAGCTGCACTCCCCAGACTTCAACCGCGGCCCTAGCAGCAGAACCGGATGGCGGTTCGAAAATCAAAAATGAGCTAGTTCCCTGGCCGAGAGAGCTGTAAAATCAAAAATAATTCATGGGGAAAAGGGACAATCGTATCAATATATATTTATTTAGTTCTTTGTCTGGACCTCAGATTATAGCGCTGTTTCCCAGGTACGGTGTGGTCTTCAAACAATGTTTCAGGTTCTGTAGTGTCCAACTGCGTTGACGGTGGCACGGGTCCTTGCAGAACTCTGTCGCTCTCCTTTTCTGTACCAGTTTCTTTCAAACGTGCGTCACTGAAGGGCACGAAACGGGGCACAGACTCAGTCTCGGAATCAGTGATTCCCTCCTGCACCCATCGGTCATGTGGAAGGGGCAGCGGGACCCGTTTGCAATGGGCGCCGTGCACCCAGTGTTTTTTCCCATGGACACGTACTGCAGAGCGGGTGGATAACAAGACCTGGAAAGGTCCGGTCCAGCGAGGCTCCTCGTTCTTAGTTCGCCTGAAATTCCGGACAAGGACCCAGGAGCCAGGATCGATGGTGTGGCCTGGATCGTCAGACGCCGGTGGAGAGGAGCCGTGGACCTGTTGATGTAAAACATGCAATTTAGTTGTCAATTCGTGCAAATAATCAAGCAGTACAGGGTGCTCTATTTCACTGAGCCTCCTTGGCCTCGGCACACCCCAGATGTTGGCTGGGCGGCCAAACACGATCTCGTGGGGGCTAAGTCCTAGTCTGGAATGGACAGTCATTCTTGTGGATAGGAGTGCTAGGGGAAGAGCGTCAGGCCATTTAAGACCTGTGCTGGCTTGGATCTTGGCTATTTTCAACTTTAACGTGCCGTTGTAGCATTCTACTAATCCAGCTGATTGGGGGTGATTTGCAGCGTGGAATTTTTGGTGTATGCCTAGACACTCACACACTCTCTTCATCACTCGTCCCACGAATTCACTTCCATTATCACTCCAGACAATTCTAGGCATACCGAATCTCGGGAAAAATTCCCTGACAAGGGCTTTGGTGGTAGACAAGGCAGTGTTGTCTTTAAGGGGGTACGCTTCCACCCACCTGGAGAAAGCGCAAACAACAACAAGCACATATTTCAGGTTGTTGCGCCTCTCCATGTGGATGAAATCGAGCTGCAAAACCTCGAACGGATACGTAGGAGGCGCAAAATGACCAGCTGGAGTTGGGGTTCCCCTACCGGGATTGTGCTTCAGACACACCATGCAGTTCCTAACTAAGTTCTCTGCACATTTTGGGATGCCACTATTCTGCCATACTGGGGCCAACAACTTGCATATCCCTTTCGCACTAATGTGCGCCATTCCATGGGCCATTGTGACCACTGCGAGCACATACGCATCGGGTAACTGCCATCTTTGGTGCTCTGACAAGTCAACCCAACAACCATTCGCATCCAATCTACCCTTGCCTTCTCTCCATTCATTCACCTCTTTCTCGGTGGCGTCACATTGTATGGATTTCACACTTTCAATAGTGTCCTCACACATTCCTACATCAGCAATCCATCTCGCAGGACCTACAACATACATTCGACTCATCATGTTCCTTGCAGTCTCTTTCGCAACTTCATCTGCGAATGCATTCCCACGACCAACATCATCCCGAATCTTTCTGTGTGCACTGCATTTCATGATCGCGACTTGTAGGGGCAAGGTCAGTGACTCAAGGAGCTCGTTAACTAACTGACCGTGCTGGATCTTTGCACCATGCGATGTCAGGAACCCACGTTCACGCCACAGTCGTCCGAAATTATGAGCCACGCCAAAGGCGTATTGGCTGTCGGTGTACACATTCACTCGCTTTCCTTTCGCCAACACACACGCTCTAGTGAGTGCAACTAACTCTGCTGCTTGGGCAGAATTATGGGGTATGCGAGCTGTTTCTACAATCGTGTGTAATGTTGTCACCGCATACTCTGCAGTCGTATCACCATTAGGCAACTTGAAGCAAGAACCATCAACCCATAAGTTATCATTACATTCAGGAAGGGGAGAGTCCACTAAGTCTACTCTCCCTTTTGTCTCTTCTTCTGTCCTAAAACAGCAATCATGCATTTCGGCCTCATCTGTCTCTGTTGGAACGGGCAACAACGTGGCTAGGTTAAGTGTATCGCACCTCTTTATGTGAACGTGGCTCGCTAATAGTGTCAGCTCGTAATGTGACAGTCGCGCACTGCTTAAGTGCTGTTTCTTCGTTCTGTTTAGTAAGATGTCTACTGCGTGTGGGACCATTACAATTAGAGTATTGTTCATGACTAGTCCAGCAGACTGTCGAATACAGACAGCTGCTGCAGCGGTGGCCCTCAGACAACTCGGTAATGCTCTGGCTACAGGATCTAGAGTCGCTGAAAAATATGCGCATGGACGCTGTTTACCCCCGAAGTATTGTGTCAAGACTGATAATGCACAACCTTCCTTCTCATGGACGTATAATGTAAAAGGCTTACTGTAGTCGGGGTTGCCCAACACAGGAGCCGAACACAATGCGTTGCGTAACTCGTGAAAGCTTGTCTGACAATCTTCAGACCAAGGCATAGGATTGGGAGTGTCTTTACGGATTAGTGCTAATAAGGGTTTAGCTAGCAGTGAAAAGTTTGGTATCCACTGCCTACAGTATGATGTAATGCTTCGTCCTCCTAAATTGAAGCCAAAAATATCTCTGCTCTCCTCAGCGATCGGGATGCTGAAGAAGGCATTCTTCAGGTCAATCACCGAGAACCAAGTTGCTGAAGCTGGGACCATTGTTAATAAGGCAGTAATATCAGGGACAACTGGAAATTGTGGTACAACAACCTTGTTTACTTCTCTGAGATCAATCACAAATCTGTACACAGGGGGCTGTGAAGGATCAGTACGCTTCAAGACAGGCAAAATAGGACTGTTACAAACGTTGCCTGTTGTTTCTTCAATGACATCTTTCTCTATTAGATCGTAAACTATTTTTAACAAAGCCCTTTCACATTCTCTTGAGATTTTGTATTGGGGAATACGTGGCAACCTAACATCGTCTCGCAATGTGATGACATATGGCGCTATTTCCAAAAGGCCTACGTCATTTGAATCGCTAGCCCAAAGTATATCTGGGAGAGATGACAATTCAGTTGGAATGGTCTCCTTTGCTAAATACATTGGAGAAATCACTTTCTTACCTAGTGTAAGTTGTACTCCCGAAGGAGAACAGTACAAAGTCGCATAGAGTCTTTTTAACAAATCCAAACCTAACAAATTTTCGCCACAACCTGTTGTAAGAATGAGGGGTGCTTCTAATTCACATGGGCCAACAGACAGAGACATAGGACTAGATATTGGGTTAGTAACTGGGGCGCCAGAAAAACCTACTGAAACATTCATTTCGCCGGACAAAGGTGCGCCAGGAAGTTTTGAGTGCATAATCGAACTTTTCGTAGCACCAGTATCCAGCAGAAATGGTTCCGACACTCCTGATGTAATCACCTCGACATAAGGTCCATTCTGATCTACTGGAACTGAAACAACTCCCTCTCTTTGTCCATGGCTGTCCTAGCAATTATTACCCTCGTTCTCGTTTTCTGCGTAATAGTCATCGGAGTAGTACTGATCTGATCTAGAATGTCACGTTGTTCTGTTGGTCAAAGCTATTCATGGAGTTCCGAGGCGGAAAAGAAGAAGTATTCTGGGGGAAATTTCCACGGCCCCTACCCCTAGGAGCCTGTTGAACACCTCTACCTCTTGGACTGGAAACGCCATTTAGACGTCGCGCCAAAGCTGGACAACTATTTTTGAAATGACCCTCTTCTTTGCAATAGGCACACTGATTTGGACCGTAAGGTAAACGCTGATGAGAAAACTCGTTTCCCTGTGCGTTTCTCGAAAACTGTTGTTGTTGCTGATAATTGGGCTGACTAGGAGTGCGAGGCGGATAGGCTTGCTGGAGGAGAACTTTAGTTTTTAAATCTTTAGTCTTTTTGTCTGCCTTATCTAATTCGTCTTTGCGCCTATTTTCGTAGTACTTGGCTGTGGCTAGAATCTGTGCTGACGTGGAAACAGCCCAAGCACTCTCGGAATCTTTCAATTTGTTACACAGTTCAGGAAGTAAATTGTGTACAAATTTGTCTACAAACAGTCTTTGGCCACCCTCGGTAGCCATATCCTGACCGCTATGATCGACGAAAGTCTCTTCAAATCTCGTGAAAAAGTCAGACACATTCTCATCTTTCTTCTGCTTGCACGCGGACAACTTATCCCAATTTACACGCAATTGGGGCATTAAAGTCTTCATATAGGTAATAATTCTACCAGGAAGGTCAGCTACTAGAGGCTCAGGTTTGGAACCACCGACTTGTCTAACATCGGCAGCAGTAATATTAGCCCACGTGTCACCTAGTTCCTGGTCATGATGTGTATGGCGAATCTTACTCCATAAAGGCTGTGGGACAACATTCCCAAATAACATGTCGATATCGGCTAAATTCATGATACATGAGCTGGCAGTCTGTGATAACTCCTTGTAATACCCTGCAGGATTTTTACGGGGATCAGGTAATGCCTGCTTTAGAGCCAACACTTCAGATCTTTTCCAGGGGACATGTACCCACACACGCTGAAAATGCGGTAAAATTGGTGGATTTACATTTGCATCGCCTTCCCTCCAAACTGGAGGAACTTCCCTCATGGGGTATTGTCGTGGCTTCTTCCTACCTGACACATCATCTTCATACAATGATCTAGACACATTCCCCTTACTCCTATAGGATAATAACAGATCTATTGCTTTTTCAACATCGGCACCTACAATCATGCCTTCATAAAATTTGAAACGCATACGGAATAATTCCTTCATTTTGCGTTTGGGATCATTTATCTCTAGATCTTCACAAAGGTATACACACATCTCCTCAAATACGTATCTTTGAGTGGGTGCATCCCATTGTCGGAAAACTTCCATAACAGACTGAGTATCGTATCTACCAGTGTCAGTAACCCATTTGCGTGCTAACTCATTCAGCACTTCTCTTTCCTCATAATCAGGCAGTTGACTGCGCAACTGTCTTCGTCCCATTTTCGGGGTTGTTTTAGGCGACCCAAAGAAAGGTGAGAACAGACCAGTGACAGTACTCGTCATTCTCTGTCGAACAGAAGGAGAAGCTTGCGGAGAGGCAGATACGCCAGAAAAGATAGGCTGACGTAAAGCAGAAGTCGAGGCAGTAGCAGAGGAAGTTGAGGCAGTGTCAGAAGTAGTATCAGGATTAAAAGTTGGAGCAGTAGGCAAAGTCGTAGGAACAGTAGATGTAGTAAGTAGCAAAGGCGGCGGCCCTTGAGAAGGCTGCGCCGGAGAAGTAGGAACCAGCTGAAGAGGAGCTGGTGCTTGCGCAAGAGCTGTATTCTGTGCACCTGGGCGTGGTATAACAAAGCGCTTTGGGGGTGCAGTAGTGCTCGATGTATATGGGGGTGGTGAATTCAATAAATGGGACATTAATGGATCTTTCTCGGATGTTCCCTTTGAATTTTGTCCTTCATTGGGCAACATCGGGTAGCATTTATCTACCCCTAAGTTCTTGCTTCTAAGCATCTGTTCACTTTCCTGCTCTTCCTCATTATCCCTGTACGCAATGGCAGCCTGTACCATTGACATGCCTCTTTTATTTCTCTTTGCTAATTTTATTTCTTTCTGTTTGGCTTCTTTGCGCCATAAGCAAAAAGAGTCAAACATCGCCGGTCGGGCTTTCTTTTTAAACAATATGACCTCGAGGTTATCTAGAATTTCTGTGTCAAAACTACCATATTGGGGCCATTTTAAAACACCATCCTTTCTGGTGTATTTTATCCATACCTCATTATACGTGATAGGACCTACTCCGTGCTTTATATAAAGTTCATATGTTGGAGTTCCAATCGGAGGAACCGGACACAAATCCTCTAATCGGGAGTCCTTACTACAACCAAGACAAAACAAGTTTCCAAGTCTGCTAAAACCAGGCATCTTCGCTCACTAGTCTAGCTTCAAACTTCAAGAGATTATCTAATTATGATATTTTCGTGAATACATGAATCCCTCGACTTTGGCGCTTGCAAGTACCAAATCAAAGCGTATCTCAAGGATACCAAAACTAAGAATCAAACTAAGGACTGGGAGACGCTCCACTTATACTTAACCGAAGTATTGGTGATCGGTGACGTCACTAGAAGACTTGTCTATCGTTTCGCTCTACCAAGAATCACTGGGTCCAAAACAGGGCGATAGTCAGGGCAGCAGTCCTTCGTAGCCGCCGGGACGCGGGGAACCTCGCAGCAAAGACCTTCGGAACCACGTCCACATGCAGGGGTCGCTGAAGTGGCTGGCCGTCCTCTGGAATTTTCACACGAAGCTCCTCACGAACATCTGGCTTGGACCGATACCGCTTGATACCGCCCCGAGTTGGGCGCCAACTGAGGTGCCGGGTTTTTAGGAACCCGGTGGTGTCAGGGGATCACACCCGAAGACCTCTGAGTTCTCCCTGTTCCGGACCACAGAAACCAAGAGTCTTCTAGGTGAAGTCAGAGATCGAGTTTTATTGGTTGCAACCAAGTAACATGCGTCCTAGACTCATAACAGCACGGGTCATAAATTCTCAGGAGACTGTTTGTTTTTACAGAACCAGCCTTCTCCTTTTATACAAAAATATAGGCTCGGGGCAAGAATTCTTTAGTTTACAATACGGTCATAGACATATTTTCACAATAAAGGAAACAGCGAAGTCACGATGTCAAACCCATACTTTAGATGTCCAGTTTGTGATAGATTTCCCTGCCCGACCCAGAGCTACCATCAGATATCGATGAAACCCCAATAAACTCGGGCACCTCCTCATCGTAAAACTGGCCATAAACAAGAAACATGGACAGGTGTATGTGTGTAGAAAACATGGCTTGTGTGTAGTGAATGGTTTATGGCATGTTATGCACTGATGCTATCTTATTCGGCCACTGGGCGAGGAGCTGCCCGATCAGGTTTGGCTGGAGGCAGTGGAGTCAGCTTTGGCCAGGTCACGGGGAAGTCAGCTAAGGTGGACGTGTCCTTTTAGATCAAGCTCGGCCTTAATCAATTGACTTATATGAGGGCAAGCCATGAGATGGATGCCGCTCACAAAATGGAGTCCGAGGGTTCGGGACGGAAACCACGATTTAAGGGTGTTGGCATCACTCAATCACGACGTAAATGCACAGGGATAACGTCCTCATCATTACCGGTCCGTAGACACAAAATTCGTCATGGTACGGCGACATTTTGGGACACGTGTGTCGGACCTCGATACCAGATTACAGCAGGGTCCAGAATTTCGGAACCACAGTATCATTAAACCGTTTGCCTTGCTCTCTAAAAAGACCCCTGTTTGTGAGCAGTGTATGGTGCATTGTAATTTGCATAACAGATCTCTCCCCAGCAAATTCACAGGGAAGAACCTGCTTGGAATAAATTGGTGGTGCACTGTTATCGTGCCTACTAAAAACTGTAGTGGCTCAGTAAGGTATTCTGTAATAGGTTGGCCAGTCATGCCTACTGCGGTTATCGTAGTCCTAGAAAGTGGAGCTTCAGGCGTTGTTAGTGCCTTCAGCATTGATCTTTGAGCCCCTGTGTCAATTAGAAATGGAACAACCCTGCCCAATACCTCTCCCTCTACATATGGTCCGGATTGATCTACTAATATTGCTGGTGCTATTGTCACGCAGTTTCCCACTTTCAGGCATCCCTAGAATGATGCTGGGGGTGGGGGTGGGGGCCAGTCATTCGTTACTGGAGTCCATCCCTCCCCCCCTGCCCATTGCTGCTGGGACTCATTTTCATGTGGCGTGTTGTCTCGGTACTCTGTGTGCCGAGTGTAGTTGGCGTGCTGGTGTCTGCCCTCTTGCCCGCTGTTCTGTTTGTACCTACTGTCCTCATTTCTTTTCTTTAATGTTGGACAATCTGCTTTCCAATGATTAGGATCCTTGCAATAGAAGCATGCTGTTCCTTGGGGTGGCAGGGAGGTTGACCTGCGGGGTAAGGAAGGTGTCCTACCGGTCTGCTGTCTTCCTACACCTCGCCCCCCCCTCTGCTCCTTTCCCTACCTCTGTTATTGCTATAAAACCGTTCTTGTGCTACCATTAACCTCACTTTTTCTTTCTTTAATTTTTCTGTCTCCATCGCCTGCGCGCTAGCCTGGAAATCTGCACAGTATTTAGCCGCTGATAGCACTTTTTCAATTTTCTCCTGCTGCCAACAGACGAAATAAGTTTGCAGGTGTGTCCTGACGGGTGGTGCAAGGCCTTGTACAAATGTAGTTACCAGGGCTGGCATTGCATCTCCCATGGGGTCTTTCAATCCACTGTTCTGCCTATATACTTGCAGGAGGCGGTCAAAGTATGCATTCACACTTTCATCTTTCTCCTGTTTGGTACTTGTAATTATGCTCCAATCAACCCTATCTTCAGGTACCTTCTCCTTCAAGTGTTCCACTACTTTTTTGTATAACTCCTCTACTTCTGGGCCTGGCGTCCCTCCTTTCCCCCGCTTTGGTTCAACATCTGGCCACTCAATCTTTCTTTTACAATCTTCCCACAGATCTTTTGGGATGATGATGTTAAATAGCGTGTCGAGGTCGCGCCACAGTAGACCTCCCAATGCTGTCATTCTGCTAAGCTCTTCGTACCATCTTCTGGGTTCCTCTCTTAAACGGGGAAAGTCTCTGCTGAAGGTGCTAATGTCTTGCCTTGACCATGGGACATAAACATATGCTAAATCATTTGGCGCGCTGCCAGGTGGTGGCGGTATCTCCCGTTGGGGCATGATAAGTGATGGGACCTCTGTTGTCGTGGAGTTGCCTGTTGTGTTGGCTATGGAGATGGGGTGGGCCAGAGAGTGAGCTACGTCACTTACTGCACATGTGTGTATTAACTGCTTCCATTGTTGTAATTTATCTATAGCATATTCAAGCGTGTCCTGCAACTTAGACTCCTCCCATGTTATTAAATCTGGGTCTGTGAATCCGAACTTCCCTACCTCCCAATCATATTTTTCTGGAAGTTGGGCACGACTACCTGTGGTCGTCTGGGCGTCAGCTTGCTTTGCATATGCTAAGTGGGCCTGGGGTGCTTTGTTCATTAACTCGGCTCGTGCTAAGGACAGTGTTTTCTCTAAATACCTCCTATGCTGTGTTTGTATAAAAGAGTCCACAGTTAGTGAGCCCTCCACGAGCCGCTGTAGTAGCGCTTGACAATTTAAAAATCACTCTTTAACATCAGTTTTGGTGAATTTGGATTTGACGCCGAAGCTCCTCCCACCATCCCCCCAAACTGCCTCTTCTTTTGTTCTCTGGAGCTGACTCTGTTTATGTTAAACACTGCTCTAGTGTGGAAATATCGTGTTCTGTGTGATGGACATATGTAAATGCATCCCATATTAGCGAGTGCCATTGTTGTTTGCTGAATGAGTCATCCTGTGATTCATCCTCAAATAATTGCTGCCACGGACTGTCTATTAGCTTAGGTATTTTAACCTGTTTTTTAACACATTCTTTGAGAATACTGCGTTTTTTCTCGTTGTAGTCTGAAGCGGCTTTGACCGCTATCCCTCTTATTAGCTTCAGCGTACCCAGGTCTTGGATAGACTCCAATTCCGGTCTTGCAACCTTATCTTTCAATGCTCTGTGTACAAAGGTTATGGCTGCCTTTCGTTCCTCGGGAGCTAGCTCAGTGTGTTCTGACTCAGGTGCCTGCAGCGGTGAATCACCACCCAGGCATCCCAAGAGAATATCTTCTAAGACTTGATCTTCTGCCTCTTCTTCTTTAACTTGTACACATGGGAATGCGCCTATTGTACCTAATTGCTCTTTTCTCCATCTGCCTTCTAATTTTGCCTGTAATATTTGTTTTTTAATTTCCATAAGTTCGCTGTGGACCTTAGATTTGACTGCGCTTGTTGAACGCATATCGCTTAACACAGAGTCCCAATTATGGTACGCCTCCCATTCTAAACTTCTAATCTTCTTTCCCTTTATATTTAAGATCTGGCGCAAGTATGATAGTTTGGCCATGTCATATGTGCCATTACATGGGAATTGGAGATCCTTGTTTTTAGCTGTCAGATCATGCCACTTATGTGTGTACATGATTGAGCTTAAGCCTCTCTTTATAGCTACATTATATGCAGGTGAGTTCTTGGGTGGGGCTGGCTGAGCCGTATTTAAATTATTTTTACTATTGAGGTTTCCCATGGTTGAGTCGTGTGTGGCAGCTAGTCCTAAACGCTTTACAAATAACTGTTCAAGTATACCAGACAGATGGGTTGCAGGGTGGACTTCAATAGAGTAACATGTTACACAATAGGTTGACAGAAATACTTCACTTATATTTCAGCCGCACAGTATTTGCAAGAGGGCAACAAGAAAGCCATACATCAATCACCCCAACAGGTCATGTATGCCAATTCACCAAAGCATTTTCACAAGGGAGAAAAGAAGCCAAATCCTAGTTTGTTTATTTGGGCCTTGACGGCCTGTGAAAACAGGTAAGGTAGGAAAACAGACCCTGTCTGAGGCTGTGCCACAGGGTGCTGGCATTCAACAATAGAGCGATAGTGGTGAATTGTTTCGTTCAGTTCAGTCAATCACATAAAACATGTAGGACAAATACAGGGATCCTACGCAGAAGCGCTGTAGAAAAAACTTTCTGTGCAGAGAATGCGTGTGGGTCTGCTGTACTTAGTCCCAAAGAAGTGAGGGGAATATTAGAAATTCTATCAAATTTTCCATTTTTAGAGAGGTGCACTTTAATCGGTCTTTCCAGCCAGTCCCTTCCAGAGGCCAAGGGGTATTGTGGGCTGGAGTACTTATTTGGCAACGTTGGTAACTGGGTGTGTGAGATGGAGGTTTTCTACCAGATCTCCTTCAGTAACGTTCTAATATACAGATTGAATGAATAAGCCGGCAAAGGTAACCTAGAACCTAGCCCTAGGCAAAAATACTCCACCTTCCTAGCAATATTTGGCCACTACATAGACCAAGCACATCACAAGTACACAATAAAAAAATGCAATGAAACCTATAATGATTGAGAAAAGAAACACTGTTGTACTAGGCGTCACACCCCCCTCTTTGTGCCGAGGATATCCCCTAGGCACGAACCTAGAACCACTCTGGCCCCTAGGTGGACGTCTCCAGGGGGAGGGTGGAGGCGGAACCCAGGCAGGGCGACGGGCGTGAGCCAAAGAGCCAGGAGCGCCCGGGGCGTTCCTCATAAATGCCAAAATATTAGGCCAGCTGCACGTGGGCGATGGTGCTGGACCCAGGCCAGAGCTCATGAGAACAAATAAAATCACAATCAATCAAATACACAGTAGAAACTAAATCTAGTAGCCAACCTGGCCACTCGTATCGCGATACTTAACAGGCACAAACACTATGTGCCAATCTGGGGAGCAAAATTGCTACGCCCTAAAATGGCGAGCTACCTGCTACCACCCACAGGGGAGCACAAACTGCCACAGCTCACAATGAGGGGCCAACTGCTACAACCCAATACCGGAGAGTTGAAATCCCCTCCCAAGTGTACTCACCGGGCTTCGTCCAGTCTGTTAGAGCATACCGACGTCCACTGCACCCGATGGGAATGGTCTGGCGATGGTATCCCGCATCCCAGCTGCCGGTGACTCTCTGCGGTGGGGGTGGGGGTTGCAGACCTTCGCCCTCAATGGCTGGCCAAGGGCCCACTGACACTAAATCACCAAAGAGTTACTGCCGGCCAGGAATCCTGCAGAAGCTTGCCGTCACCAGCCAGCCAGGGAACGCAGGGGACCAAGGCCAGACCCTATAGGATAAAGAAAATGTATGTGAGAAAAGGCAGTGGACTTCAGGCAGCAATGACAGAGGTGAATACACGCCCGTGGCACAGAACGTAAGAAAGGTCAACAGCACCGAGGGCTGGAGAAAAGGAAAGAGAGCTAGACGGGAGCTACCTCCCGGGCCGTGTGGTGACAAAAACACACGTAAACCATCAGAGCCAGAAACAGCAGAATGAAGAAAGTGATCAGAAAAGGAACCACTAAAGACATGGAAATATATATTCCATCGAGCACTCAAATAAGTCCAATAAAATTCTTTTTCAAGTAGTGCAATTGTTATTTAATCTTGAATATTTCAATTCTTCTCTTCATTGAAATACAATCTTCAACAGTCTCCAAAATATGCAGCCAACACGTGTTTCGTCTAGTCTGATTTGCCTTATGACTTCCTCAGGGCTGCAACCCAAAACAAAGTATAAACACTATTATAACACTATATCATAGTTAAGTATAACAGACTAGTTACTTTAACCATATGTGTCAGGGAAGTTTCCCAAAACCGACCCTGTGTATAAAAAGGGGGGTATAAAGTGTATAGTAAAGTCCTCAACACCAAGAGAAAAGCTAGAATGCTCCACAGTGGTCTTTTAGATACCTAAATACAAATCTAAAAGCTTTATAATCTAATAGTACCTCTATAGGTAAAAAGAAAGAATATAGTATATCAAAAAGTAAGTATCAAGTGCACAGAGAGCGACCATGTTAGAGGGCGTCATACCTATATGCCTCCTCGTTGAGCCAACCTTTTCAAAATTGTTGTCCTTAATTCTCAGTATGTCAATCTATAAAGTATTATAATATTATGAGTCAGTACGCGATTATTTAGAAATCATGTTATACAAAAGACGATTATTAGCGGTGAGCGCTACCCGCTGTCTTACCTCGTTATAGTAGGTTATTACCCATAGTAAGCGTTTTGTGTTTGGGTGAACGTATCTGTCACCTGAAATAAACACAAATCTTGGTGTTAGATTAGCGAGTTAAGTCAATATGGGGGGGGTTTACCTATCCTAAATATCTCACTCGCTCGACTCCGTATCCATTCTCACCTGGTAAAGGAATCTCCTTACTTCGAACCGCGTCTCGTCTTCTCGGCGTTCTAGTGTAGCGCCATCTTGAGTTTCTAATTTATACTTTTGGTTTGAGAGATGCGCCATGTTAGTATAGTTAAAATAGTAACTCAAACGAAACTGTAGAGTAGTAGATGGGACAGAAATTGACTATGGTATATTTAGCAATACTTATATCGGTATGGCGTATTGTGTGTATCGGACGGTGATTATTTGCCATCATTAAAAATCGCGTAGCTGTCAGCTAAATTATCCGTGACGCTAAATAAGGATTATATTTTATTTTAGTAGTCTATCTAGTGGTGGTGTTAGAGTGCACGTATTGTGGTTTGTCTAAAATAGAATCCATAGTAGTACGAATATACGAAAAGCCGTCCGCCATCTTGGAGCAGTCTTCAATGCTGTCATTCATGCTAAGTAAGGTACTGATTTCGGCTCTGTATTCCGGTCCACACTATGGTGGGTACCTGCTCTAAATAAAGTGGTGTAATAACGAAACTAAGGTTCTATCGATGGCCATCTCGATATCATCTAAATAGAGTCACAATTAATGATGCTTATTAAAAGCTTATCCTTACATAATGGTTAGCGCTACGATGTGGCACACAAATAATCAGCTCCTCTTCATAGTCGGAAGGTGTTATTGTAAGTAAAATGCTTGCAAGAGGATTGGAGGTTTAGGTTTGGAAAAGGAGGTCATAGTACTACACTCCACATATTTGTTATTTATGTCATAGACATATGCTCTTTTTAGTTGACACAATATTCAGTCATCATTAAATTATTAACAACATCAAAACATCCATAGAGTTGTATGGGAGAACATTTGTTATATGAAAACAATACGCTAGTGGCATTTCATTAAAAACATTAGAGTCTATACATATCATTTGCATGAGTTCAAGTAGAGAAAGCCTTCTCATAGGTTATTTATAATCACTCATTTCCTAGGAAGAATTCATACTCATTATCGACATTGAGTCCCTTCTCAACAGCCTTAAGTTTTATGAGCCATGTCACTTCCTTTCTCCTAAGTGTCAAAATCCTATTCCCTCCCCTGGGTTCTGGATCAACACGTTCAATGCCATGATAGCTGAATGAGTGTTTCAAACTATCTTGTGAGTTCCTAATCAGGTGTGCAGCCGTGGGATAGCGCGTATCACCTTGCTTAATGGCTCTAAAATGTTCTGCCATTCTGTCTTTAAGTCTCCTCTTGGTGCTTCCCACGTATATAATTCCACAGCTACATGAAATGATATAGACTACATAGGTCGTGTCGCAGTTTATAAATTTGTCAATAACATATTCTCCTGTGTCATTATAGTTAAATGTAACTACCTTTTTCGTGGCCCATCTGCATGAAGAGCATTTACCACATTTATGGAAACCCCTAGATCCAGAGAGCCAGTCTCTACTCACACGTTTCTTTGGGTAACTTGGACTCAGAATATTAGATAGAGTCAAACCCTTCCTATATGTGACAGAGGGGTATTTACTGATGTACGGTGTGAGATCTTGGTCAAGCTTCAAAAGATGCCAATGTCTTTTAAGAATGGAGAACAACTTGGGACTCTCTGTGCTAGTAATCATTCTCACCATAGTTGCAGTATCATTCTTAGTGTTTTTAGGTTTTACTTTTAAAGTGTCTTCACGTTTAAGTTTGTGTACCCTTGTTACAGCCTTATCAATCACTTGTTTATCATAGCCTCTTCTAGCAAAACGACTTGATATGTCTTTGATGTTAGTTTTGAAGTCATGTTCTGAGGAGCAGTTACGCCTAGCTCTCACCATCTCTCCGTAGGGTATTGCTTTTATTTGATTGTTAGGGTGACAGCTTTTGGCATGAAGAACTGTGTTGCAGCTCGTAGGTTTCCTGTACATTCTACTTTTGAGATGGCCTTCTTTAACAAATAACTCAATATCTAAAAATGTTATTTTCTCAAGATCATATTGAGTTGTAAATTTGAGATTAAAAGTATTCTCATTGAGATAGTCAAAAAATCCTTTTAGTTGTTCTACTGTCCCTGTCCAGATTAGGAGACAGTCGTCGATAAAACGACCCCAGTAATGAATATACTGGATCCATTCCTTATTAGCGATCCCCCAAATTCGCTCCGCCTCAAACCACCCCATAAAGAGGTTAGCTAGAGACGGAGCAAATTTGGCTCCCATCGCCATCCCGAGCTTTTGTCGGTACCAGTTGCCGTCAAATAGAAAGACATTATTTTTGAGGACTAGTTCAGTCATCTGTAGTAACATTTGTGAGTGGTCATAGAGCTCTGCTGCTCTCTTACTCAAGAAAAGTCAAGTGCTTTGATGCCCAAGTCGTGTTCTATGTTTGAATATAAAGATACTACATCAAGGGTGGCTAGTATCATTCCAGTATCCCATGACATGTCATCCAGTATATTCAAAATGTGCTTTGTATCTTCGACAAATGATGGTAGATTATATACAAAGTCCCTCAAAAAAGTGTCTATATATTCCGAAAGGTGTTCAGTTGGGCCACCTATGCCAGAAACAATAGGCCTCCCTGGCGGTCTGTCTCGGCATTTATGGACCTTTGGTAAGGTATAGAGACATGGTGATTTGGGGTGAGTGGTCAGAAGATAGAGGTATTCATCTCGATCTAGTAGTGATAAGTCATACCATTCTTTAACTCTAGTATTAATGGTCTCCATAACTGCTTTCATGGGGTTACTGTCCAATTTAACATAGTATTGTTTGTTGTTTAGCTGAGATAAATCTTCATTATTGTAATCTATGGTATTCTGAATTACAAGATTGCCTCCTTTATCTGCCCTACGTATTTGTATGTCCTTGTTATTCATCAATTCTCTGAGAGCTGTCCTTTCTCCGAGTGATAAGTTATCCTCTCTAGGCCTCAGATGTCTCTGCTGATGATAGTTTAGTTCCTTATCAATATCAGTACTCACTGCTTTAAAGAATACATCTATCGTGTTGCCTTTAGCTAGTTGGGGAGTCCACTTAGATCGTAGTTTTAGACCACTATCTTGTGACTGATATCGTTCCACATCAAGTTCTTCCATAAGTCTAGATAAAGTTACTGGATCATCCTCATTCTCTGTTAAAGACGATAGGAGCTGAGTTTCTTTAAGTTCTTGTATCGTGAGATTACTCAGTCCTCTAGATATAGGTGTTACCTTTTTCTCTGGAATGTTAGCAAAGAACTTCTTTATTTTAAGCAGTCTCGTGAATTTAAAAAGATCTATTTTAGTCATCACCCAGTCTTGTCTCCTGGCTGGACAGAATCCTAAACCTTTCTGAAGAACACATATCATATCATTTGTCAGTGGAAAGTCCGATAAATTAATAACCTCTATGTCACTTACTTCAACCTCATCTCTTATGGTTGTGGCTTCCAAGACCTCAGACTCATTCTTATCCTTGATCCTGGATCTCCCACTTCCTCTCCTGCCTCTCCTGGTCCTCTTGCAGTGGTCTTGCGATTTCTCCCTGTCTCTCGATTCCCTTTCCGTAAACGTTGAACTTCCTCTAAAAAATTATTCTCTGATGTCGAAGCACTCGCTGTAGTTGTTGGAGTTTCATCATTATCATCACTAGATATATTGCTTGATGATGCATCTGTCTCACTAAGGGGTCTGGCGCTGCCTGTCTGTCTTGAGTTAGGTGGTTTATTCATCAAATGGTCATATTTTTGGCATATGTGTATATTCTGCCTGATCTGTAATCATTCTCATCTCGCTTGATTTTACGAGCTTTTCTCTTTTTGATATCTAGTTGTAATTCATTAAGGATTTCATCCATTATAGTGTAATTTTTAATTGTCGCTTCAGGAAGGTTCATTTGTTTAATTTCGTCTTCTACTTTCTGTATCTCAATCAGTAATTTTGCCATCTTCCTATCAGCATTGTCTATCAGTATATTCATAAGGTTACGTGAACTGTCATTTAGTTCCTTTTCCCATGTTTTGTACAATTCTGGCTCTAAATCTTCATATGCTGGTATTATCTGTGAGCGTAATCCCCGGGGTATCCTGTTCAAAGCTATGTATTGTTTAAGTGTGGCAGCGTCCCACCACTTATTGAGCTCTTGTCTTTTGAGTGATTCAAGCTTTCTAAACTTGGCACTGAGCCCTTCTGGTCTTGTACTAGCAGGTGGTCTAACAGCAGATCCTATAGATCCCCCTGCCCTTAAATTTTTGAATAGTTCCTCTGCTTCTTTTTCTCTGTTCATGATTCCTTCGCGGCTGCTCTATTTAACAAATTAAATACAATGAAAAAGCGGTAACTGTTAAGGTTAGAGCGCACAGCAGGTAAAGGTATATTATAACTTGATTGTCCAAAGTGGTGCTCAAAATGAAGCCAGTCGGTTACCACGACAAGAATAGTGCTATAAATAGCTCAAACAAATATATATTCCATCGAGCACTCAAATAAGTCCAATAAAATTATTTTTCAAGTAGTGCAATTGTTATTTAATCTTGAATATTTCAATTCTTCTCTTCATTGAAATACAATCTTCAACAGTCTCCAAAATATGCAGCCAACACGTGTTTCGTCTAGTCTGATTTGACTTATGACTTCCTCAGGGCTGCAACCCAAAACAAAGTATAAACACTATTATAACACTATATCATAGTTAAGTATAACAGACTAGTTACTTTAACCATATGTGTCAGGGAAGTTTCCCAAAACCGACCCTGTGTATAAAAGGGGGGGTATAAAGTGTATAGTAAAGTCCTCAACACCAAGAGAAAAGCTAGAATGCTCCACAGTGGTCTTTTAGATACCTAAATACAAATCTAAAAGCTTTATAATCTAATAGTACCTCTATAGGTAAAAAGAAAGAATATAGTATATCAAAAAGTAAGTATCAAGTGCACAGAGAGCGACCATGTTAGAGGGCGTCATACCTATATGCCTCCTCGTTGAGCCAACCTTTTCAAAATTGTTGTCCTTAATTCTCAGTATGTCAATCTATAAAGTATTATAATATTATGAGTCAGTACGCGATTATTTAGAAATCATGTTATACAAAAGACGATTATTAGCGGTGAGCGCTACCCGCTGTCTTACCTCGTTATAGTAGGTTATTACCCATAGTAAGAGTTTTGTGTTTGGGTGAACACATCTGTCACCTGAAATAAACACAAATCTTGGTGTTATATTAGCGAGTTAAGTCAATATGGGGGGGTTTACCTATCCTAAATATCTCACTCGCTCGACTCGTATCCATTCTCACCTGGTAAAGGAATCTCCTTACTACGAACCGCGTCTCGTCTTCTCGGCGTTCTAGTGTAGCGCCATCTTGAGTTTCTAATTTATACTTTTGGTTTGAGAGATGCGCCATGTTAGTATAGTTAAAATAGTAACTCAAACGAAACTGTAGAGTAGTAGATGGGACAGAAATTGACTATGGTATATTTAGCAATACTTATATCGGTATGGCGTATTGTGTATATAGGACGGTGATTATTTGCCATCATGAAAAAATCGCGTAGCTGTCAGCTAAATTATCCGTGACGCTAAATAAGGATTATATTTTATTTTAGTAGTCTATCTAGTGGTGGTGTTAGAGTGTACGTATTGTGGTTTGTCTAAAATAGAATCCATAGTAGTACGAATATACGAAAAGCCGTCCGCCATCTTGGAGCAGTCTTCAATGCTGTCATTCATGCTAAGTAAGGTACTGATTTCGGCTCTGTATTCCGGTCCACACTATGGTGGGTACCTGCTCTAAATAAAGTGGTGTAATAACGAAACTAAGGTTCTATCGATGGCCATCTCGATATCATCTAAATAGAGTCACAATTAATGATGCTTATTAAAAGCTTATCCTTACATAATGGTTAGCGCTACGATGTGGCACACAAATAATCAGCTCCTCTTCATAGTCGGAAGGTGTTATTGTAAGTAAAATGCTTGCAAGAGGATTGGAGGTTTAGGTTTGGAAAAGGAGGTCATAGTACTACACTCCACATATTTGTTATTTATGTCATAGACATATGCTCTTTTTAGTTGACACAATATTCAGTCATCATTAAATTATTAACAACATCAAAACATCCATAGAGTTGTATGGGAGAACATTTGTTATATGAAAACAATACGCTAGTGGCATTTCATTAAAAACATTAGAGTCTATACATATCATTTGCATGAGTTCAAGTAGAGAAAGCCTTCTCATAGGTTATTTATAATCACTCATTTCCTAGGAAGAATTCATACTCATTATCGACATTGAGTCCCTTCTCAACAGCCTTAAGTTTTATGAGCCATGTCACTTCCTTTCTCCTAAGTGTCAAAATCCTATTCCCTCCCCTGGGTTCTGGATCAACACGTTCAATGCCATGATAGCTGAATGAGTGTTTCAAACTATCTTGTGAGTTCCTAATCAGGTGTGCAGCCGTGGGATAGCGCGTATCACCTTGCTTAATGGCTCTAAAATGTTCTGCCATTCTGTCTTTAAGTCTCCTCTTGGTGCTTCCCTCTTGGGGTGGTTTGAGGCGGAGCGAATTTGGGGGATCGCTAATAAGGAATGGATCCAGTATATTCATTACTGGGGTCGTTTCATCGACGACTGTCTCCTAATCTGGACAGGGACAGTAGAACAACTAAAAGGATTTTTTGACTATCTCAATGAGAATACTTTTAATCTCAAATTTACAACTCAATATGATCTTGAGAAAATAACATTTTTAGATATTGAGTTATTTGTTAAAGAAGGCCATCTCAAAAGTAGAATGTACAGGAAACCTACGAGCTGCAACGCAGTTCTTCATGCCAAAAGCTGTCACCCTAACAATCAAATAAAAGCAATACCCTACGGAGAGATGGTGAGAGCTAGGCGTAACTGCTCCTCAGAACATGACTTCAAAACTAACATCAAAGACATATCAAGTCGTTTTGCTAGAAGAGGCTATGATAAACAAGTGATTGATAAGGCTGTAACAAGGGTACACAAACTTAAACGTAAAGACACTTTAAAAGTAAAACCTAAAAACACTAAGAATGATACTGCAACTATGGTGAGAATGATTACTCACTATAGCACAGAGAGTCCCAAGTTGTACTCCATTCTTAAAAGACATTGGCATCTTTTGAAGCTTGACCAAGATCTCACACCGTACATCAGTAAATACCCCTCTGTCACATATAGGAAGGGTTTGACTCTATCTAATATTCTGAGTCCAAGTTACCCAAAGAAACGTGTGAGTAGAGACTGGCTCTCTGGATCTAGGGGTTTCCATAAATGTGGTAAATGCTCTTCATGCAGATGGGCCAAGAAAAAGGTAGTTACATTTAACTGTAATGACACAGGAGAATATGTTATTGACAAATTTATAAACTGCGACACGACCTATGTAGTCTATATCATTTCATGTAGCTGTGGAATGATATACGTGGGAAGCACCAAGAGGAGACTTAAAGACAGAATGGCAGAACATTTTAGAGCCATTAAGCAAGGTGATACGCGCTATCCCACGGCTGCACACCTGATTAGGAACTCACAAGATAGTTTGAAACACTCATTCAGCTATCATGGCATTGAACGTGTTGATCCAGAACCCAGGGGAGGGAATAGGATTTTGACACTTAGGAGAAAGGAAGTGACATGGCTCATAAAACTTAAGGCTGTTGAGAAGGGACTCAATGTCGATAATGAGTATGAATTCTTCCTAGGAAATGAGTGATTATAAATAACCTATGAGAAGGCTTTCTCTACTTGAACTCATGCAAATGATATGTATAGACTCTAATGTTTTTAATGAAATGCCACTAGCGTATTGTTTTCATATAACAAATGTTCTCCCATACAACTCTATGGATGTTTTGATGTTGTTAATAATTTAATGATGACTGAATATTGTGTCAACTAAAAAGAGCATATGTCTATGACATAAATAACAAATATGTGGAGTGTAGTACTATGACCTCCTTTTCCAAACCTAAACCTCCAATCCTCTTGCAAGCATTTTACTTACAATAACACCTTCCGACTATGAAGAGGAGCTGATTATTTGTGTGCCACATCGTAGCGCTAACCATTATGTAAGGATAAGCTTTTAATAAGCATCATTAATTGTGACTCTATTTAGATGATATCGAGATGGCCATCGATAGAACCTTAGTTTCGTTATTACACCACTTTATTTAGAGCAGGTACCCACCATAGTGTGGACCGGAATACAGAGCCGAAATCAGTACCTTACTTAGCATGAATGACAGCATTGAAGACTGCTCCAAGATGGCGGACGGCTTTTCGTATATTCGTACTACTATGGATTCTATTTTAGACAAACCACAATACGTACACTCTAACACCACCACTAGATAGACTACTAAAATAAAATATAATCCTTATTTGGCGTCACGGATAATTTAGCTGACAGCTACGCGATTTTTTCATGATGGCAAATAATCACCGTCCGATACACACAATACGCCATACCGATATAAGTATTGCTAAATATACCATAGTCAATTTCTGTCCCATCTACTACTCTACAGTTTCGTTTGAGTTACTATTTTAACTATACTAACATGGCGCATCTCTCAAACCAAAAGTATAAATTAGAAACTCAAGATGGCGCTACACTAGAACGCCGAGAAGACGAGACGCGGTTCGAAGTAAGGAGATTCCTTTACCAGGTGAGAATGGATACGGAGTCGAGCGAGTGAGATATTTAGGATAGGTAAACCCCCCCCATATTGACTTAACTCGCTAATCTAACACCAAGATTTGTGTTTATTTCAGGTGACAGATACGTTCACCCAAACACAAAACGCTTACTATGGGTAATAACCTACTATAACGAGGTAAGACAGCGGGTAGCGCTCACCGCTAATAATCGTCTTTTGTATAACATGATTTCTAAATAATCGCGTACTGACTCATAATATTATAATACTTTATAGATTGACATACTGAGAATTAAGGACAACAATTTTGAAAAGGTTGGCTCAACGAGGAGGCATATAGGTATGACGCCCTCTAACATGGTCGCTCTCTGTGCACTTGATACTTACTTTTTGATATACTATATTCTTTCTTTTTACCTATAGAGGTACTATTAGATTATAAAGCTTTTAGATTTGTATTTAGGTATCTAAAAGACCACTGTGGAGCATTCTAGCTTTTCTCTTGGTGTTGAAGACTTTACTATACACTTTATACCCCCCTTTTTATACACAGGGTCGGTTTTGGGAAACTTCCCTGACACATATGGTTAAAGTAACTAGTCTGTTATACTTAACTATGATATAGTGTTATAATAGTGTTTATACTTTGTTTTGGGTTGCAGCCCTGAGGAAGTCATAAGTCAAATCAGACTAGACGAAACACGTGTTGGCTGCATATTTTGGAGACTGTTGAAGATTGTATTTCAATGAAGAGAAGAATTGAAATATTCAAGATTAAATAACAATTGCACTACTTGAAAAATAATTTTATTGGACTTATTTGAGTGCTCGATGGAATATATATTTGTTTGAGCTATTTATAGCACTATTCTTGTCGTGGTAACCGACTGGCTTCATTTTGAGCACCACTTTGGACAATCAAGTTATAATATACCTTTACCTGCTGTGCGCTCTAACCTTAACAGTTACCGCTTTTTCATTGCACTAAAGACATGGAGTCTGAACAAGCCTTGTAAATATCCCCAGGACACAGGCACACCTCGTCAGACATAGAGAGCCAAGAATAAGAAGAGTCAGGAGCAGAAACACAACACAAGCGTGCCGAGAGCGAAAAGAGCAGGACAACACCAAAGACAGCAGAGAGGCCACACACAGATCATCCACCGGATCCGACCCCCTCCAGCAACCAACCAGGCCGGGGAGAGATAAACAAACAGAATGTTATCACCTCAAATCCCCGCCCTCAGATGGGTGCCGAAGGGTTCGATCACCAGTGCTCTGTCGGTGTAGCCAGTCAGCCGTAATGAGTCCGCATTCTCTCCACCAAATGTTGAAGCTCAGTATTTAACTGCAAGAATAAAAAGATCAATGACAACAGTAAAATAAACAATTCGCTCTCAGCATGTTTGAGTATGCAAGATTTATTGGGAACCCAATTAGAAAGTAATCACAATGCAATATACGTGCACACAGAGACCTCAGCAAAGCTCACTGAGTGCCCAATTGGTATGACAGTGCAGAGACATTTTATAGGTATAAGTCCTCACAGGATGGGCATCCTAGCATACGTAATCTGGATCAGGCTATGACCTGCTAGACCAATCAGTGAAGTGCACATATGGTGTGATACCCTTTTAAGTCTCGAAGTGTGCCTACACCCTAATATTGTTACCCACGTGTCATCTACAAGAGCAGATTTGGGTTTTTCCCTAAAGGTGAAATCTGCGTTTCTCGTGTACGTGGATTTTGGCACGTACTTGACCGGCTAGGGCAGGTCATGTCCACATCTTTTACTGGAGATATGAGGTTTAGCAATAGCAAGCTAAAAGCTGAAAGTTGGCATGCTATTTCTCGGAAGACTTGCGTTTGCTCTGCACGTTGCAGCTGACTGAGACTGGCTTGACACACAGAATGGAGCGTGCGACCATTCTGTGGATTTCTGCTGGTGTCTTTCTTTAGTAGTTCAAAGAAGACTATAGGTCTGAAAACATATGTATTTGGTATCATATAAATGTCTTCTTCGTCAAAAGGGCTTAGCACACCCTGACTACAACTCACTAGCAAGGTACAGTAGGAAAACACTTAGTGTAGGTAAGTGCACCACTTGCACCTCACTAGCAGTCATGTCTGGCACAGAGGGAGCTTCAGGCTCTTCACCTGTGGTGGTTGACCTTACCAAGGCACCCTCCATCTATGACAAACTTAGCCATAAAGACTTGAGTGCCTTATGCATTGCAAGAGGGCTACAAAGGGGTCACAACCCCACTATTCCTTTCCTGATAGCCATCCTGGACAAGGATGACTTAGCTAAGGCGAGTGCAGTTCCCTTAGATGCAGGAGATGGAGTAAAACCCCCTAAGAATGAGGACACCCCAGAGGTGGAAGAGGAGGAAGAAGAGGAGGAAGAAGCTGAATCTGAAGAAGATGAGTCAGGTCAGAATCAGAGGGGTAACCAGGTACTAGTTGGCAGGCTTAACCAGACCAACTTGGACCGACATGGGAATGGAGAGGGCCAGCACCTCCCCCAGATCCTATAACATCATTCCCTTGGGTAATAGAAGAATGAGATCACCTTCCAGGGACTCTCACATTTTTTGTGCCTCCAGGGAATTTCAAAGGGTAATGACTTCCCCCCAGAGGAAAGAGCATAGGGCCAGGATGAGGGCTGTCCAACTTCAGATAGAGAGGGAAGAGATAGCCTTGGCTCAAGGTAAACTTTGAGGTTCCGTGACGGTTCCGTGACGACTTGAACCCGTGTTTTCAAGTTTGTCGGAATTACATAAAAATGGTATCAGTGAACCGCAAATGATCCATTTAGTATATCCTAGTGTTTCCGCTACGCTACGAGCAAGAGCACTCCTTCCACTGACACATTTCTGATATACACACGGCATCCATCTTAGATCGTGGCCGCCATTTTGTGTTTCCTTGCCCTCACATATGCAATAGCCTCTGATCACTTCATTCACTCCACTTTGATTAAGGACACGTAGCCTTAGCCGGAGATTCACCTCTTACATGACACGTGCACCTTAAACCAGATCACGCTGTAGCTGCATGACTCGACAAAGGCTGCCTCCTCTGCCCGAGGCCAGTCCTGCCAAACTGGTCTTCGTGTCCATTGTACCTGATCATGATTAGGCGGCCGAAGCCGGTAGCCTTGCCCATTTACAACCCACAAACATCTCTTATCCCGCTTTTCTATCTTCTGCACCTGGCTCTGCTCCTTTCCTTCTGGGCCTTTATTAGGGGGAGGTAACGAACTTTACGATGAGGCGGTCCGGCTCTTGAATACAATATTGACAAGGGATTGTGATGGACTGGTGGGAACCCCTCTTCGTGATGTTTGGCATCAGATATTATCGACAGTTCCTGTGTAACGCCAAATATTTATTGTTTAAGACACAAAGGTTTGGGAATGTACTGACATGTGAAATATTTGCCTGAAGCACAATTTTTGGTATATAAGGAGCAACCCACTTTGTACAAATCGAACAGGCTCCTGGTTACTGCCCGTGTGTAGTATCTATGACTTCTGTGTCCCTGCAGTAATAAACCTTTGGTCTTTGACGCCACCATCGAGAAGCCCGTGTTTCTGTTCATTTGTGCACCAAGGCAGGTGGGACTCCGGGGTCTTTGGGTGTTGTACCCTGACACCTCTGGACGGAACCAAAAAGTCCAGAACTCCAATTGGCGCCCATCGTGGGGCGACGTCATTCGGTACCGGTCCAAAAGCCTGAAGAGTTCGAGAAGCTTCGTGTGAAGATTCCTGAGGGAGGCGCCCCACTTCATCGATCCCGGCATATCGCAAAAGTGGCCCTGAAGTTCTCTTCCACGAGGGTTCCCGTTCAGGACGGCTGCAGTGGGCCGTTGCCTTGACCGTCGCCCTGTCTTGGACCCGAAGTGGTGCAGTCCTTAGTACGGCGAAACGTGACGGGTTTCTCCCTGGTGACGTCTTCAGTGACTCAGTTAAGTATTTAGTGATAGCTAGCTGGTTACTTTTGTGAGGATTGTTAAAAATCCTTGATCGGTTCTTGGTTTGGTTTGGTTTTGTAAGACTATCTTTAGTTGTTCTAGTTACGATAATCTATTTGGTTCAGTTTGGGTATCGATACATCAGTTCGTTTTTGGTAGGCCTAAGTTCTTGGTTCAAGTGCACAAATTTGTTTTGTGTTTGTTTGTTTTGTGTTCCGGACTGAAAATGGTAAGTCGGAAAATGTTGTCTTGTTTTAGTTGCAACAGTGACTCACAATTGGAGGACTCTTGTCTGGTTCCTCCGATTGGGACTCCCCTATATGATTTATACTGTAAGTATGGTGTGGGTCCTATAACTTATAATGAGATATGGGTCCGTTATTGTAAGAAGGATGGTGTCCTTAGTTGGCCACTGCATGGTAGTTTTGAACAAGAGATTCTCGACAACTTAGAAGCGAAATTGTTTAGGAAGAAAGCCCGGCCGGCAATGTTTGACTCTTTTCGTTATTGGCGGAAAGAATCCAAACAGAGAGAAATGAAAAGGTTGAAGAAAGAGCAAAAAGAACAAGAAGAATTAACTCTAGAGCAAGCGACTAAACAGTTGCAGGCTAACGAGTGTGAGAAGGCCATAGATGTAGCCATTAGAGAGCATAACTTAGCGATTGACAAGTGCTATCCTGCCTTGCCATCGAAAATGGCTAAGATACTGGAGGATTCCGAAAACGATCCTCTGTTGTCTTATCTGTTACGTTCACCTCCACCGTATGCACAAGGTGCTACGGCTCCACTCATCCCGAATGTTCAATTGCCGGTTGCTGGACAACCTGGTGTTCCTGCTCCTGTTCCTCAGAATCAAGTTCCTATACTTCCTGTGGTGAATGTAAATGTTCCTACAGCTCCTCCTCTTCCCACACTGCCAGCTCCTATACCTACCACTGTACCTACTGTTCCTCAAACTATTTTCCTCGATACTCCTACTGTTTCGTCATCTATTCCTACCTCTACTGCATTCTCTATGTCTGCGAGTGTACTAACTCCACTTTCTGTTCGTCGAAGAATCACTGATTCCGTTACTAATATGCTGTCTCCTATATATAAAACCTTGATTAAGACTCCTACTCCTGACTCTGTTCAGAGACGGAGTCAGCTACCAAGTACTGAGGAACGGGGAGTTTTAGACTCCACGGCTCTTAGATGGATTTCGAAGGTTAGAAGATATAGTACGAGAGATGTGTTAGAGACATTTATGCAATGGGGAGAACCAACGCAACGATACGTCTTCGACGAGATGTGCTCGTTGTTACGTGAGGAAATAGAAGAAGACGATGTCGAATCAGATTTGGAAGATTTAATTAAGGTTCAAAAAGAGTTTGCTGCAGGAATGATAGTGGGTGATAAAATACAGGAAGCGATGGAACTTATTTTGAGTTTTAGGAATGATCCATCTCTTCGTTCGCCGAGAGATTTAGAAAAAGGTAAAGTGAAGCTAAGTCGCCAATATCCTATGAGGGAGGTTCCTCCAATTTGGCGCGAAGCCGTGCAAGCTGATGCGGTTGCGGGTATTGCAGCTGCTCCAGCACAGTTCCAAAGAGTGTGGATACACATTCCATGGAAGCGAGCAGAAGTGTTAGCAGTGAAACAGGCCTTGCCAGATCCACGTAAGAATCCAGCTGGATATTACAAGGAATTGACACAGACAGTTGAGGCTTGTATAATGAACTTAGCCGACATTGATATGTTGTTTGGTAATGTAGTTCCGCAACCAGTGTGGGCTAAAATTCGTAGAGAGGATCATCAGGCTGCTTTAGGTGGTGATTGGGCAGCTATCACTGCAGCAGATGCTCAACAAATAGGTGGTGCGAAACCCGAACCTTTGATTGCTAATCTGCCAGGTAGAATAATTGATCTAATGAAGACTCTGATGCCAGCATTGCGTGTTAATTGGGACAAGTTGTCAGCGTGTAGACAGAAGAAAGACGAAAGTGTCTCGGACTTCTTCACGAGATTCGAAGAGACTTTTGTAGACCATAGTGGTCAGGATATGAGCACTGAAGGAGGACAGAGATTGTTTGTCGATAAATTTGTGCATAATTTGTTACCTGAATTATGCAATAAATTGAAAGACTCAGAAAGTGCGTGGGCTGTATCTACGACAGCGCAAATACTTGCGACTGCACAGTACTACGAAAATAGGGATAAAGAAGAAAAGGAGAAATCAGAGAAGAAAACGAAAGATTTAAAAACTAAAGTTCTTTTGCAGCAGGCGTATCCGCCTCGTACGAATCAGACTAATACGCAGCAAAACTCATATCAAAGGACAGATTATAGTACATCAAGACCTCAATATCAGTGGAATCAGTGCGCGTACTGCAAGAAAGAGGGTCACTATAAAAATGAATGTCCGATCTTAGCGCAAAATAATGCAGCAGCAGCTCAGAGAGGTCGTGGTGGTTATGCGCAGAATTCTAGAGGTCGAGGGCGAGGTGCTATGCCTCCGCAAACGAATGATCGTCCTTCTAATCACTTTGATCAACGAAATGTACAGTCAGCTCAACAGAATAGATCTCAGCAATATCTTGTTGAGGATTATTGTGAAGTTGATGAGGGATTCCAACAAAATGGGTACTAGGACAGCCATGGACAGAGAGAGGGAGTAGTATCAGTTCCAGTGGATCAGAGTGGGCCTTATGTCGCAGTAGCAACATCAGGTGTAGTCGAACCGTTTCTGTTGGATACTGGTGCCGCAAAAAGTTCTATCATGCATGCGAAACTCCCTGGCGCACCTTTGTCTGGCTCAACAAATGTTTCCGTAGGTTTTTCAGGCGCCCCTGTGTACAACCCGATATCTGGTCCTTTGTCTATTTCTGTTGGACCGTGTCAATTGAAAGCACCCCTGATTTTGACGACAGGTTGTAATGAAAATCTGCTTGGTTTAGATTTGTTAAAACGACTATATGCGACATTGTACTGTTCTCCGGAAGGAGTACAGCTTACACTGGGCAAAAATATCACCTCTCCGATGTACTTGTCAATGGACGCACTCCCGCCGGAGCTACGTTCACTCCCTGATTCTCTTTGGGCGACTGGTCCCAATGATGTAGGTCTACTAGAAATTCCACCGTATGTAGTAACTTTGAAAGCGAATGTAAAATTTCCAAGAATTCCTCAATATAAAATATCGAGTGAAGGTGAGCGTGCACTCTTATTGATTGTGCAAGATTTGATTAAGAAAGGTGTGGTTGAAGAAACTCGAGGAAATGTCTGTAACAGTCCTGTATTACCGATCTTGAAACGAACTGATCCTACAAAGCCTCCAGTTTATAGGTTTGTCATAGACCTTAGAGAAGTTAATAAGATTGTAATTCCGCAGTTTCCTGTAGTGCCAGACATTACTGCCTTGTTAACATTGATTCCTGCTACAGCCAATTGGTTCTCAGTCATCGACTTGAAGAATGCCTTTTTCAGCATTCCGATAGCTGAAGAAAGTAGGGATATTTTCGGCTTCTGTTTAGGAGGTCGCAGTTTCAGATTTAAACGCGCTCCACAAGGCTACTGTGAAAGTCCATCCATTTACAGTCAAGCTTTAAAAAGTCAGCTAGATTCTTTTGTCCTTCCTCCAGGCTCTGCCCTAGTACAGTACGTAGACGATCTTTTAGTGGCTGCCGATGACAAGGAAACTTGCAAAGCAGCTACAATTTCACTATTGCATCATTTGTCTAATTTGAATCATAAGGTGTCCCCTTCCAAAATGCAATATTGCTGCCAAGAAGTAACCTACCTAGGTCACCTCTTATCAAAGGAGGGAAGGAAGTTGACCCCAGAAAGAATAAAAGCAATTACGCAGATGAGTGTTCCACGCACACAGAGGGAAGTACGTGCCTTTCTAGGTATTACCTCCTACTGTAGGCAGTGGATTCCAAATTTTTCTCTTTTAGCGAAACCATTGGTAGCTTTGACTGGGAAAAATGTTCCGAGTCCGGTGCCATGGTCTGATGAATGTCAAGAGAGTTTTATTGAGTTACGAAAAGCACTGTGTTCAGCTCCTGTATTGGGTACACCTGATTATAGCAAGCCATTCACGCTCTACGTTCACGAAAGAGAAGGTTGCGCGTTGAGTGTTCTGACACAGAAATTTGGTGATAAACAACGCCCTTGTGCGTATTTCTCATCAACACTAGATCCGGTAGCTAGAGCATTGCCTAGTTGTTTGAGGGCTACAGCGGCAGCTGCAGCTTCCATTCGACAATCTGCTGGTTTGGTGATGAACAATATGCTAGTGGTCATGGTTCCTCATGCAGTGGATACACTCATGAACCGAACGAAGACACAACACCTTACTAGTGCGAGATTATCTGGTTACGAGCTGACGTTATTAGCGAGTCATATTCAGATCAAAAGATGCAATGTATTGAATCCAGCAACATTGTTGCCGACTGATCAAGAGTCGAGTGATTCTGAGCCACATGACTGTTATTTTAAAACGGAGGAAGAGACAAAAGGTCGCATCGATTTGAGGGATACTCCTCTATCCGACCCGGAGGGTACGCTGTATGTGGACGGGTCATGTTTTAAATTGGAGAATGGTGACGTGACTGCTGCCTACGCGGTAACGACTTTGAAGACGATTGTGGAGACTGCAAGAGTGAGTCAGAATTCTGCCCAAGCTGCAGAATTAATAGCTCTTACGAGAGCGTGTGTTTTAGCTGAGGGAAAGAGAGTGAATGTGTTTACAGATAGTCAGTACGCATTTGGCGTGGCCCATAGTTTTGGCCGGTTGTGGAGAGAAAGGGGTTTCATTACGTCCCATGGGACTAAGATTCAACATGGTCAGCTAGTTAACGACTTGTTGGAATCTCTAACCTTACCGACTGAAGTTGCGATTGTGAAGTGCAGTGCTCATAAAGCAATCACGGATGATGTTGGTCGTGGGAATGCCTTTGCCGATGAAACCGCTAAACAAACAGCTAGAGACATGATGAGTAGAATGTATGTTGCCACGTCTGCAAGATGGATTGCTGAGTCTGGAATGTGTGAGGACACTATGGAAAGTGTGAAAGAGATTCAGAAAGAAGCGACTGAGGAAGAGAAACGTGTATGGAGAGAAAGTACGGGCAAATTGGACTCGAATGGATGTTGGATCGATTTGACAGAACAGCAGCGTTGGATGTTGCCTGATGCGTATGTGCTTGCAGTAGTGACGATGGCGCATGGAATGGCGCACATAAGTTCTAAAGGGATATGTAAGATGTTGGCTCCGGTCTGGAAGAATGAGGGAATCAGTAAGTGTGCAGAGAGAGTGGTGAAAAATTGTATGGTGTGCTTGATGCATAATCCTGGCAAGGGAACTCCAACTCCAGCTGGTCATTTTGCTCCTCCTTCCTGTCCCTTTGAAGTGATTCAGTTAGACTTCATTCACATGGAACGCTGCAACAATTTAAAATACGTCCTGGTGGTAGTTTGTGCTTTTTCCAGGTGGATAGAAGCATACCCACTAAAGGACAACACTGCTCTATCAACTGCCAAAATTCTTCTAAAAGAATTTTTCCCTAGGTACGGAATGCCACGGATTGTATGGTCAGATAACGGAAGTGAGTTTATAGGGAAAGTTATGCAGAGTGTGTGTGCTGGTCTAGGATTGAAACAAAAATTCCATAGTGCAAACCATCCCCAGTCTGCTGGTTTAGTCGAGGGTTACAATGGCACCCTCAAGCTTAAAATAGCCAAAATACAAGCATCCACAGGTTTGGCTTGGCCAGACGCACTTCCTTTGGCCTTGTTATCAACGAGAGCAACAGTGCATTCTAGAATAGGGCTTTCTCCATATGAGATTGTGTTTGGCCGCCCAGCAAATATCTGGGGTGTGCCAAGGCCTAAAAGGTTTTGCTCCATTGAATATCCTATGTTAATAGACTACCTTTACGACTTGACTGCTAAATTAAGTCTTATTCATCAACAGGTCTTTGATGCTTTGCCAAAACCTCCGGAGAGTCCAGGGCATCAGCTGAAACCCGGCGACCACGTGGTGGTCAGAAATTTTGCGAGGACAAAGAATCTTCAGCCTCGCTACATCGGCCCCTTCCAGGTCCTGCTGGCGACGAGGACAGCTGTACGTGTTGCTGGCCGCAAGCACTGGATCCACGCTTCTCACGTAAAGCGTGTTCCACTGCCGCTGCCCTACGACGACTGGGTGAAGAAGGGAATTGGTGCCTCCGAATCTGAAATAACTCCGAAATTTGTCCCTTTCAGCGATGCCGATTTGATTACTGACACTTTGAAACGTGACTCTCCTCCTGAAAAGACTGCTTTGAACATTGAACATTTGTCTCCAGCATCAGAAGAAACTTTACTATCTGCGAACTTAAACTCTGCAACAGCTGCTAATGATACACTATTTTCCGATCAAACAGTACCAGCAAAGAAGAGATACAATCTTAGAAGCCATAAAAAGAACTAATAAAGCAGGCAACTGCATATTGTGATTTTGATATATACATATATATATTGAACTTTTGCTTTTCAGCCAGGAAGTTTGCTATTGTTTATTGTTTTTAAAAAATTGCCTTGCCGTCTGGGTAGCCGTAGGGTCGTGGCTGTGTGCCTAGTTTGAATTTGCAGGGGTCTGACACAAGGTCGATCTTTCTGTTAGTTCTGGGAACTCCCAGGGCTGACAGAGGCATTTTCATCTACGTACACATCATCAGTGGTCGCGAGCGGATTGTAGAAGATGGAACTTCCTGCGCTGCAACGAGAAAATGTGATTTACGTTCGCAGAAACAAACTTAATAGAATTCTTCACAGCAAATGTTTCTTGATGCAATGTGCCATTACATTTTTGATTGTTTTAGCAACATTGGTGGGTGGAATTGTCTTTAGCATAAATTTGATTTTTGTGCCAGTTTCTACAGTGCCTCCCCTTGATCCAGCTATTTCTACTGTTTCTTCTATACACTCTTTTCACTCGTTTCCAGAACATGAGCAAACCCGACGCTCAGAATTCACCAACAACACTTTTGTACAGCTCTTGCACCAACACCAACTGGTAGTTAACACTACAAACTGCTGGGTGTGTGGCTTGATACCTCACACTATGGATAAAGGTATTCCCTATTTGGTTTTGCCTTACAGCTATAATGGATCATTTCAGGCCTTCCAAACTATCTTTGCTTATGCCCTTGAAACCTATCCTCCACGTCCACCACGTTCCGCTAAATATAACTCTGCCAACAAAGCCTTAGTCCAGGGAATTATTGACATGGTCAAGGACGTCAATAATACTCCATCTTACCCTAGAGACGAATTGCGAGTATATTTAAGTTGGAATACTTCAGAGTATCGCCTTAGTTTAGGAGAAAGCAAGCGTAAAAGCTCAACTCCAATCTGGGTCGTACCTCACCGAGGTCAGGTCTGTCTGCAAGGTAATGGGAGAAATCCGAGAGCTCAGCTAGGGAGGAGTGAGTGCGTAGAGACTTATGTGTTTCCGGCTAACTCTTCCCCTGCCCTCCTCACTGCTAGAGGTACCTATTTCATTTGTCGAGACAGAGCTTATACATGGTTGCCTGCCGACTTCTCAGGATCATGTTATATTGCTCGATTGTTGCCTCCGACATACACTGCTTCACCGGATTACCACAGAACAAGAGTAGCAAGAGGTGTTTTCAGCAAGGAAGATACCGCCGGTCAGGAAGCTGGAGACTTCTTCAAAGGCTTCCTTCCGTTCTGGGGGCCTATGGCCAATAGTAGAAACATACGTCAGCTAACACGGGTAGTTGAATCTACTATTACCGAAACTGCTGGTGCCCTTAGCAATCTGACAGCTGAGCTTCAGGCGGATAGGCTCATGACATTGCAGAACCGTATGGTTCTAGATGTTATACTTGCAGATCGAGGTGGGGTATGCAGAATGATCCAATCGAGCTGCTGTGTCTTTATTCCTAATAATGCTCCAACAGTTTACGAGGCGATCTCTAAGTTGCACAAGATTTCGGACTCCATACATGTAGACAAGGGAAACTGGTCCTTCATGGAGTGGGTTTGGACTCTGATCTCAGCGTGGGGATGGAAGGTTCTAATGGTCATTGGTGTCATCTTAGTATTCCTATTCTCATGTTGTCTGATTATCCAGTGTGGTCCTGCTCTGTGTAGTCTTTGTGCTGCAACTTGTCTCAGAAAACCACCTGCGTTTGGAGAAAAGACACGAGAAAGGATGATGATACAACAGCATGTCACTGACCTGATGAGCATAGAACTAGATTCAGACATAGATTGAGTAATTGCCTATGTAAGGGCAAAAGGAGGGTCTGAGGTTCCGTGACGGTTCCGTGACGACTTGAACCCGTGTTTTCAAGTTTGTCGGAATTACATAAAAATGGTATCAGTGAACCGCAAATGATCCATTTAGTATATCCTAGTGTTTCCGCTACGCTACGAGCAAGAGCACTCCTTCCACTGACACATTTCTGATATACACACGGCATCCATCTTAGATCGTGGCCGCCATTTTGTGTTTCCTTGCCCTCACATATGCAATAGCCTCTGATCACTTCATTCACTCCACTTTGATTAAGGACACGTAGCCTTAGCCGGAGATTCACCTCTTACATGACACGTGCACCTTAAACCAGATCACGCTGTAGCTGCATGACTCGACAAAGGCTGCCTCCTCTGCCCGAGGCCAGTCCTGCCAAACTGGTCTTCGTGTCCATTGTACCTGATCATGATTAGGCGGCCGAAGCCGGTAGCCTTGCCCATTTACAACCCACAAACATCTCTTATCCCGCTTTTCTATCTTCTGCACCTGGCTCTGCTCCTTTCCTTCTGGGCCTTTATTAGGGGGAGGTAACGAACTTTACGATGAGGCGGTCCGGCTCTTGAATACAATATTGACAAGGGATTGTGATGGACTGGTGGGAACCCCTCTTCGTGATGTTTGGCATCAGATATTATCGACAGTTCCTGTGTAACGCCAAATATTTATTGTTTAAGACACAAAGGTTTGGGAATGTACTGACATGTGAAATATTTGCCTGAAGCACAATTTTTGGTATATAAGGAGCAACCCACTTTGTACAAATCGAACAGGCTCCTGGTTACTGCCCGTGTGTAGTATCTATGACTTCTGTGTCCCTGCAGTAATAAACCTTTGGTCTTTGACGCCACCATCGAGAAGCCCGTGTTTCTGTTCATTTGTGCACCAAGGCAGGTGGGACTCCGGGGTCTTTGGGTGTTGTACCCTGACACCTCTGGACGGAACCAAAAAGTCCAGAACTCCAACTTGCTTTAGCAAGAGAACAAAAGTTGTGTGGATTATATTCCACTGGTGGCAGCAATATTCCTAAAGAGAAAGACAGGGCCTATGATAATAGAAACCTGAAAAAACTGGTGCCCCCCCTACAAGGAAGGGGATGACATTGATTTTGTAGATTGTGCTACTAAGGCTCTGGAAGGTTGGCTACATGGCAGCAAAGTACATGACTTTACAGGATTGTATAATTTGATTATGA